>NC_135246.1:2650000-2652500 GCF_947623445.1 Clavelina lepadiformis
CTCTCCTCGGCCGGACGGCGGGTCGTACGATCGCGCGCCTATAGCACTCGCCCGAAGGAGAGTTACCTTGCGCGCGGCCTTCTGACCGCCGTCCAGCCGGTCGCGGCTCTCGCCCGGCGCTAGTGCGCTGCCCCCGTCCGTGAACGGGCGGAATGCGTCCGGTTAAGGTCCGCGATTCCGCCGCGATCAGTCCGGCGGCGGCTGAAAGCGCCAGGGCGACCCGACAGGCCCTCCCGTTTGCCTCTCGACGGTTTCACGTACTTTTTAACTCTCTCTTCAAAGTGCTTTTCAACTTTCCCTCACGGTACTTGACCTCAGGCCGAAATGTAAGAGACGTCACACGTGCCGAGGATCGACGACGTTCGCGATCGATCGCGGCGACTTGGCGAAACGAGGACACCTCTTCGAGGTCGATCCGCCGCCGCCGCGCTCTCCGATCGCGTGCCGGACCCTTGCTGACTTCGACGGGACGGCGGAGACACAGGTCTCCGTCCGACTCCGCATTCGCCCGGGCGACATGCGCACCGGGATTGCTTTTCAGACGACCCTGAGGCGGGCGTGGTCCCGGGATTAACCCGAGGCCGCAATTCGCGTTCAGAACGTCGATGCTCAATGTGTCCTGCAATTCACACTAATTCACGCAGCTAGCTGCGTCCTTCATCGACTCGCGAGCCGAGTGATCCACCGCCAAGAGCCATCATCGTTTATCGTTTCAGCTTCTACGAAGCAGTCGCTACAGGTTTGATTTTGAGCGCCGAGCGGACGATCTCGCGACCGTCACTTGAAACCGCGAGGGTACTCGACGCCCGTGAAAGACTTGTGCCTTGTCGAGCGCCTCAACGGGCGCGTCTTGACCTCGACAAGCGCGAGAGGCGGCCGGTTTCCCGGCGACGCCGCCGCAGCTCGAGCGGGAGCCTCCGTTCGTTTCGATAATGATCCTTCCGCAGGTTCACCTACGGAAACCTTGTTACGACTTTTACTTCCTCTAAATGATCAAGTTAGATCGTCTTTTCGGACACCGGTCCGGCCGTTGCCAGCCGCTCCGGGTCCAATCGGAGGACCTCACTAAACCATTCAATCGGTAGTAGCGACGGGCGGTGTGTACAAAGGGCAGGGACGTAATCAACGCGAGCTAATGACTCGCGCTTACTGGGAATTCCTCGTTCAAGGGAAATAATTGCAATTCCCTATCCCTAGCACGACCGGGGTTCAACGGGTTACCCAGACCTTTCGGCCAAGGTGAGCACACGCTGATCCGGTCAGTGTAGCGCGCGTGCGGCCCCGAACATCTAAGGGCATCACAGACCTGTTATTGCTCAATCTCGTGTGGCTGAACGCCACTAGTCCCTCTAAGAAGTTAGACGCCGACCGGGAAGGTCGCGTAACTATTTAGCAAGCCAGAGTCTCGTTCGTTATCGGAATTAACCAGACAAATCGCTCCACCAACTAAGAACGGCCATGCACCACCACCCACAGAATCAAGAAAGAGCTCTCAATCTGTCAATCCTCACTGTGTCCGGGCCGGGTGAGATTTCCCGTGTTGAGTCAAATTAAGCCGCAGGCTCCACTCCTGGTGGTGCCCTTCCGTCAATTCCTTTAAGTTTCAGCTTTGCAACCATACTTCCCCCGGAACCCAAAGACTTTGGTTTCCCGAAAGCTGCCGGAGAGGTCGTCAAAGTAACGCCCCCCGATCGCTAGTTGGCATCGTTTATAGTCAGAACTAGGACGGTATCTGATCGTCTTCGAACCTCTGACTTTCGCTCTTGATTAAAGAAAACATTCTTGGCAAATGCTTTCGCAGTTGTTCGTCTTGCGCCGATCCAAGAATTTCACCTCTAGCGGCACAGTACGAATGCCCCCGTCCGTCCCTCTTAATCATTACCTCGCGCTCCGAAAACCAACAAAATAGAACCGAGGTCCTATTCCATTATTCCATGCACCATTATTCAGGCGAACCGCCTGCTTTGAACACTCTAATTTTTTCAAAGTAAACGTTCCGGCCGCCGCCAACACTCAGTCAAGAGCACCGACGGTGAACCGAAGGTGAGGCCGGGCACGCCAGTACACGCCTTGCGACGGACCGACGGCCCGAGCCCAAAATCCAACTACGAGCTTTTTAACCGCAACAACTTAAATATACACTTTTGGAGCTGGAATTACCGCGGCTGCTGGCACCAGACTTGCCCTCCAATGGATACTCGTTAAAAGTTTTAGAGTGTACTCATTCTAATTACAGGGCCTCGTTAGAGTCCTGCATTTTTATTTTTCGTCACTACCTCCCCGCGTCGGGAATGGGTAATTTGCGCGCCTGCTGCCTTCCTTGGAAGTGGTAGCCGTTTCTCAGGCTCCCTCTCCGGAATCGAACCCTGATTCCCCGTCACCCGTAAGAACCTCGGTAGGCAGATACCGTACCGACGAAAGTTGATAGGGCAGACACTTGAATGATTTGTCGCCGGTGCAAGACCGTGCGATCCGCAAAGTTATCCAGAGTCACCAACGA
>NC_135246.1:2667500-2670000 GCF_947623445.1 Clavelina lepadiformis
CCCCGGAACCCAAAGACTTTGGTTTCCCGAAAGCTGCCGGAGAGGTCGTCAAAGTAACGCCCCCCGATCGCTAGTTGGCATCGTTTATAGTCAGAACTAGGACGGTATCTGATCGTCTTCGAACCTCTGACTTTCGCTCTTGATTAAAGAAAACATTCTTGGCAAATGCTTTCGCAGTTGTTCGTCTTGCGCCGATCCAAGAATTTCACCTCTAGCGGCACAGTACGAATGCCCCCGTCCGTCCCTCTTAATCATTACCTCGCGCTCCGAAAACCAACAAAATAGAACCGAGGTCCTATTCCATTATTCCATGCACCATTATTCAGGCGAACCGCCTGCTTTGAACACTCTAATTTTTTCAAAGTAAACGTTCCGGCCGCCGCCAACACTCAGTCAAGAGCACCGACGGTGAACCGAAGGTGAGGCCGGGCACGCCAGTACACGCCTTGCGACGGACCGACGGCCCGAGCCCAAAATCCAACTACGAGCTTTTTAACCGCAACAACTTAAATATACACTTTTGGAGCTGGAATTACCGCGGCTGCTGGCACCAGACTTGCCCTCCAATGGATACTCGTTAAAAGTTTTAGAGTGTACTCATTCCAATTACAGGGCCTCGTTAGAGTCCTGCATTGTTATTTTTCGTCACTACCTCCCCGCGTCGGGAATGGGTAATTTGCGCGCCTGCTGCCTTCCTTGGAAGTGGTAGCCGTTTCTCAGGCTCCCTCTCCGGAATCGAACCCTGATTCCCCGTCACCCGTAAGAACCTCGGTAGGCAGATACCGTACCGACGAAAGTTGATAGGGCAGACACTTGAATGATTTGTCGCCGGTGCAAGACCGTGCGATCCGCAAAGTTATCCAGAGTCACCAACGAGCACGGGCCGAGGCCCGGTCGGTTTTTGGTCTGATAAATGCACGCCTCCGTGAGTCGGCGCTTTTCGCATGTATTAGCTCTAGAATTACCACAGTTATCCAAGTAACACGTACGATCAAATGAACCATAACTGATTTAATGAGCCATTCGCAGTTTCACTGTACGAGAGCTCGTACTTACACTTGCATGGCTTAATCTTTGAGACAAGCATATGACTACTGGCAGGATCAACCAGGTAGCTATTCGCAGCAAACGAGGCTGCTGCGGGACGACGGGCGCCCCGCGTTTCTTTTCACACGTTCTCCGTGTACATCGCTACTCAAACACTACGCTCGCGGCTTGCACGAGCTCCGAAAACCGTCGATTCCGGACGCTGCCCGGCGATTCGAGTGCAATACTCGCGCCGAGGCACGCCGATAGCTTGCCACTGGATCCGACAGACCGCTCAAAACCCCGGCTAAGCATGGGCGACCGCGCGAACAGCATTACATCTGCCCATCGTGCCCGACGCCAACCGAGATCGATTCTGCTTCGATTCGCACTCGCGCGCGCATTCGCTCACACGACTGCCTGCTCCCTCATAGTAGTCACAGAATCCTGCATCGCCATGGTACCCCAGAACGGCCTCGGGATCGCGCGACCTCGCGGCCGGATTTGGAGTTGGGGAAGGTGCGTGGCCGCTTGCCGTGGCCGCCGAACCGCGCCCCGGCCGGGCACTGCGCGCAACTCGAACGTTTGGACTCTGAAAATATTTCCCAACGTTTGGACTTTAACTTTTTGTCGAGACTTGAAAAAATTTCAGAGTCCAAACATCGACCCGCGGCAAAAAATTTTCCGAGGTCGAAAAATCCGCGCCCGGTCAAGAGAATATGCGCGGCCCGGGCGTTTGGACTCTAACATTTTTTGGAGTGGATGGGAAAAATTTTCAGAGTCCAAAACACCGACCCGCGCGTGATGCTCTCCCGAGTTCGGAAAATCCGCGCCAGGTGAAAGCTATGCGCGCGACCTGGTCGTTTGGACTCTAAAAAATGTTCAAGTCTCATCACACCGACAAAAAGTTAAAGTCCAAACACCGACTCGCGGCTAAAGCTCTTCCGACTTGGGAAAATCCGCGGCGGGTGAGGGCTATCCGCGCGACCTGGGCGTTTGGACTTGACATTTTTTTGGTGTGAATCGACTTGAAAAAATTTCGAAGTCAAAAGTCTATAAAATTAATCTAATGCCATACAGTGTCAAAGTGCACAATTTTAATCGATATAATCATAACAATATATGTCATACAACAAAATCATCAAATAATCGTCAAGCAGCATTGCAAAGCTACGTGAGTCAATGCAAGGCAATGACAACGTATTTATCAATTAAAGTTATTGTTAAATTATAAAATAAAATAAAATAAAATTAAATTAAATTGAAGAGCTCAATTACGCCAATGTAACAGAGTGTCATACAAAATATATTGAATCACACACGTCCAAACGCTAAAGAAATATATCAAATGCACTCACCTGCCAGTTACCGTTTTGGGTAACTCAGAATAGACCGTCTTTCGTCGGGAATTGAGTTGATCATTGAACATTGCAGTAGGAATAGGTTTAAGCGGAATAATAATAATAGCGGAAGG
>NC_135246.1:2707500-2710000 GCF_947623445.1 Clavelina lepadiformis
CTTGCGCCGATCCAAGAATTTCACCTCTAGCGGCACAGTACGAATGCCCCCGTCCGTCCCTCTTAATCATTACCTCGCGCTCCGAAAACCAACAAAATAGAACCGAGGTCCTATTCCATTATTCCATGCACCATTATTCAGGCGAACCGCCTGCTTTGAACACTCTAATTTTTTCAAAGTAAACGTTCCGGCCGCCGCCAACACTCAGTCAAGAGCACCGACGGTGAACCGAAGGTGAGGCCGGGCACGCCAGTACACGCCTTGCGACGGACCGACGGCCCGAGCCCAAAATCCAACTACGAGCTTTTTAACCGCAACAACTTAAATATACACTTTTGGAGCTGGAATTACCGCGGCTGCTGGCACCAGACTTGCCCTCCAATGGATACTCGTTAAAAGTTTTAGAGTGTACTCATTCCAATTACAGGGCCTCGTTAGAGTCCTGCATTGTTATTTTTCGTCACTACCTCCCCGCGTCGGGAATGGGTAATTTGCGCGCCTGCTGCCTTCCTTGGAAGTGGTAGCCGTTTCTCAGGCTCCCTCTCCGGAATCGAACCCTGATTCCCCGTCACCCGTAAGAACCTCGGTAGGCAGATACCGTACCGACGAAAGTTGATAGGGCAGACACTTGAATGATTTGTCGCCGGTGCAAGACCGTGCGATCCGCAAAGTTATCCAGAGTCACCAATGAGCACGGGCCGAGGCCCGGTCGGTTTTTGGTCTGATAAATGCACGCCTCCGTGAGTCGGCGCTTTTCGCATGTATTAGCTCTAGAATTACCACAGTTATCCAAGTAACACGTACGATCAAATGAACCATAACTGATTTAATGAGCCATTCGCAGTTTCACTGTACGAGAGCTCGTACTTACACTTGCATGGCTTAATCTTTGAGACAAGCATATGACTACTGGCAGGATCAACCAGGTAGCTATTCGCAGCAAACGAGGCTGCTGCGGGACGACGGGCGCCCCGCGTTTCTTTTCACACGTTCTCCGTGTACATCGCTACTCAAACACTACGCTCGCGGCTTGCACGAGCTCCGAAAACCGTCAATTCCGGACGCTGCCCGGCGATTCGAGTGCAATACTCGCGCCGAGGCACGCCGATAGCTTGCCACTGGATCCGACAGACCGCTCAAAACCCCGGCTAAGCATGGGCGACCGCGCGAACAGCATTACATCTGCCCATCGTGCCCGACGCCAACCGAGATCGATTCTGCTTCGATTCGCACTCGCGCGCGCATTCGCTCACACGACTGCCTGCTCCCTCATAGTAGTCACAGAATCCTGCATCGCCATGGTACCCCAGAACGGCCTCGGGATCGCGCGAGCTCGCGGCCGGATTTGGAGTTTGGGAAGGTGCGTGGCCGCTTGCCGTGGCCGCCGAACCGCGCCCCGGCCGGGCACCGCTCGCAACTCGAACGTTTGGACTCTGAAAATATTTCCCAACGTTTGGACTTTAACTTTTTGTCGAGACTTGAAAAAATTTCAGAGTCCAAACATCGACCCGCGGCAAAAACTTTTCCGAGGTCGAAAAATCCGCGCTCGGTCAAGAGAATATGCGCGGCCTGGGCGTTTGGACTCTAACATTTTTTGGAGTGGACGGGGAAAATTTTCAGAGTCCAAAACACCGACCCGCGCGTGATGCTCTCCCGAGTTCGGAAAATCCGCGCCAGGTGAAAGCCATGCGCGCGACCTGGTCGTTTGGACTCTAAAAAATTTTCAAGTCTCATCACACCAACAAAAAGTTAAAGTCCAAACACCGACTCGCGGCTAAAGCTCTTCCGACTTGGGAAAATCCGCGGCGGGTGAGGGCTATCCGCGCGACCTGGGCGTTTGGACTTTAACATTTTTTTGGTGTGAATCGACTTGATAAAATTAATCTAATGCCATACAGTGTCAAAGTGCAGCACAATTTTAATCGATATAATCATGACAATATATGTCATGCAACAAAATCATCAAATGATCGTCAAGCAGCATTGCAAAGCTACGTGAGTCAATGCAAGGCAATGACAACGTATTTATCAATTAAAGTTATTTAATTGTACAAAGTTATTGTTAAATTATAAAATAAAATTAAATGAAATTAAATTGAAGAGCTCAATTACGCCAATGTAACAGAGTGTCATACAAAATATATTGAATCACACACGTCCAAACGCTAAAGAAATATATCAAATGCACTCACCTGCCAGTCACCGTTTTGGGTAACTCAGAATAGACCGTCTTTCGTCGGGAATTGAGTTGATCATTGAACATTGCAGTAGGAATAGGTTTAAGCGGAATAATAATAGCGGAAGGCTGATGCTCCAGGTAAATGTTTGCTTCGCTCATATATACTGAAAAGAAAAAAATTTGTGAGCAAGCAGTGCCGCAGGGAAGAATGCGACGGCAAAACGGACGCGTTGTGGAAATTACGGTAGTCCGAGGGCGCCAACTAGCGACAAAAAAGAAACACATTACGGTCGCTAGAGGAAAAATGCAAATAAATAGCAA
>NC_135246.1:2715000-2717500 GCF_947623445.1 Clavelina lepadiformis
CAAGCCAGAGTCTCGTTCGTTATCGGAATTAACCAGACAAATCGCTCCACCAACTAAGAACGGCCATGCACCACCACCCACAGAATCAAGAAAGAGCTCTCAATCTGTCAATCCTCACTGTGTCCGGGCCGGGTGAGATTTCCCGTGTTGAGTCAAATTAAGCCGCAGGCTCCACTCCTGGTGGTGCCCTTCCGTCAATTCCTTTAAGTTTCAGCTTTGCAACCATACTTCCCCCGGAACCCAAAGACTTTGGTTTCCCGAAAGCTGCCGGAGAGGTCGTCAAAGTAACGCCCCCCGATCGCTAGTTGGCATCGTTTATAGTCAGAACTAGGACGGTATCTGATCGTCTTCGAACCTCTGACTTTCGCTCTTGATTAAAGAAAACATTCTTGGCAAATGCTTTCGCAGTTGTTCGTCTTGCGCCGATCCAAGAATTTCACCTCTAGCGGCACAGTACGAATGCCCCCGTCCGTCCCTCTTAATCATTACCTCGCGCTCCGAAAACCAACAAAATAGAACCGAGGTCCTATTCCATTATTCCATGCACCATTATTCAGGCGAACCGCCTGCTTTGAACACTCTAATTTTTTCAAAGTAAACGTTCCGGCCGCCGCCAACACTCAGTCAAGAGCACCGACGGTGAACCGAAGGTGAGGCCGGGCACGCCAGTACACGCCTTGCGACGGACCGACGGCCCGAGCCCAAAATCCAACTACGAGCTTTTTAACCGCAACAACTTAAATATACACTTTTGGAGCTGGAATTACCGCGGCTGCTGGCACCAGACTTGCCCTCCAATGGATACTCGTTAAAAGTTTTAGAGTGTACTCATTCCAATTACAGGGCCTCGTTAGAGTCCTGCATTGTTATTTTTCGTCACTACCTCCCCGCGTCGGGAATGGGTAATTTGCGCGCCTGCTGCCTTCCTTGGAAGTGGTAGCCGTTTCTCAGGCTCCCTCTCCGGAATCGAACCCTGATTCCCCGTCACCCGTAAGAACCTCGGTAGGCAGATACCGTACCGACGAAAGTTGATAGGGCAGACACTTGAATGATTTGTCGCCGGTGCAAGACCGTGCGATCCGCAAAGTTATCCAGAGTCACCAACGAGCACGGGCCGAGGCCCGGTCGGTTTTTGGTCTGATAAATGCACGCCTCCGTGAGTCGGCGCTTTTCGCATGTATTAGCTCTAGAATTACCACAGTTATCCAAGTAACACGTACGATCAAATGAACCATAACTGATTTAATGAGCCATTCGCAGTTTCACTGTACGAGAGCTCGTACTTACACTTGCATGGCTTAATCTTTGAGACAAGCATATGACTACTGGCAGGATCAACCAGGTAGCTATTCGCAGCAAACGAGGCTGCTGCGGGACGACGGGCGCCCCGCGTTTCTTTTCACACGTTCTCCGTGTACATCGCTACTCAAACACTACGCTCGCGGCTTGCACGAGCTCCGAAAACCGTCAATTCCGGACGCTGCCCGGCGATTCGAGTGCAATACTCGCGCCGAGGCACGCCGATAGCTTGCCACTGGATCCGACAGACCGCTCAAAACCCCGGCTAAGCATGGGCGACCGCGCGAACAGCATTACATCTGCCCATCGTGCCCGACGCCAACCGAGATCGATTCTGCTTCGATTCGCACTCGCGCGCGCATTCGCTCACACGACTGCCTGCTCCCTCATAGTAGTCACAGAATCCTGCATCGCCATGGTACCCCAGAACGGCCTCGGGATCGCGCGAGCTCGCGGCCGGATTTGGAGTTTGGGAAGGTGCGTGGCCGCTTGCCGTGGCCGCCGAACCGCGCCCCGGCCGGGCACCGCTCGCAACTCGAACGTTTGGACTCTGAAAATATTTCCCAACGTTTGGACTTTAACTTTTTGTCGAGACTTGAAAAAATTTCAGAGTCCAAACATCGACCCGCGGCAAAAACTTTTCCGAGGTCGAAAAATCCGCGCTCGGTCAAGAGAATATGCGCGGCCTGGGCGTTTGGACTCTAACATTTTTTGGAGTGGACGGGGAAAATTTTCAGAGTCCAAAACACCGACCCGCGCGTGATGCTCTCCCGAGTTCGGAAAATCCGCGCCAGGTGAAAGCCATGCGCGCGACCTGGTCGTTTGGACTCTAAAAAATTTTCAAGTCTCATCACACCAACAAAAAGTTAAAGTCCAAACACCGACTCGCGGCTAAAGCTCTTCCGACTTGGGAAAATCCGCGGCGGGTGAGGGCTATCCGCGCGACCTGGGCGTTTGGACTTTAACATTTTTTTGGTGTGAATCGACTTGATAAAATTAATCTAATGCCATACAGTGTCAAAGTGCAGCACAATTTTAATCGATATAATCATGACAATATATGTCATGCAACAAAATCATCAAATGATCGTCAAGCAGCATTGCAAAGCTACGTGAGTCAATGCAAGGCAATGACAACGTATTTATCAATTAAAGTTATTTAATTGTACAAAGTTATTGTTAAATTATAAAATAAAATTAA
>NC_135246.1:2747500-2750043 GCF_947623445.1 Clavelina lepadiformis
AGTTTTAGAGTGTACTCATTCCAATTACAGGGCCTCGTTAGAGTCCTGCATTGTTATTTTTCGTCACTACCTCCCCGCGTCGGGAATGGGTAATTTGCGCGCCTGCTGCCTTCCTTGGAAGTGGTAGCCGTTTCTCAGGCTCCCTCTCCGGAATCGAACCCTGATTCCCCGTCACCCGTAAGAACCTCGGTAGGCAGATACCGTACCGACGAAAGTTGATAGGGCAGACACTTGAATGATTTGTCGCCGGTGCAAGACCGTGCGATCCGCAAAGTTATCCAGAGTCACCAACGAGCACGGGCCGAGGCCCGGTCGGTTTTTGGTCTGATAAATGCACGCCTCCGTGAGTCGGCGCTTTTCGCATGTATTAGCTCTAGAATTACCACAGTTATCCAAGTAACACGTACGATCAAATGAACCATAACTGATTTAATGAGCCATTCGCAGTTTCACTGTACGAGAGCTCGTACTTACACTTGCATGGCTTAATCTTTGAGACAAGCATATGACTACTGGCAGGATCAACCAGGTAGCTATTCGCAGCAAACGAGGCTGCTGCGGGACGACGGGCGCCCCGCGTTTCTTTTCACACGTTCTCCGTGTACATCGCTACTCAAACACTACGCTCGCGGCTTGCACGAGCTCCGAAAACCGTCGATTCCGGACGCTGCCCGGCGATTCGAGTGCAATACTCGCGCCGAGGCACGCCGATAGCTTGCCACTGGATCCGACAGACCGCTCAAAACCCCGGCTAAGCATGGGCGACCGCGCGAACAGCATTACATCTGCCCATCGTGCCCGACGCCAACCGAGATCGATTCTGCTTCGATTCGCACTCGCGCGCGCATTCGCTCACACGACTGCCTGCTCCCTCATAGTAGTCACAGAATCCTGCATCGCCATGGTACCCCAGAACGGCCTCGGGATCGCGCGACCTCGCGGCCGGATTTGGAGTTTGGGAAGGTGCGTGGCCGCTTGCCGTGGCCGCCGAACCGCGCCCCGGCCGGGCACCGCGCGCAACTCGAACGTTTGGACTCTGAAAATATTTCCCAACGTTTGGACTTTAACTTTTTGTCGAGACTTGAAAAAATTTCAGAGTCCAAACATCGACCCGCGGCAAAAACTTTTCCGAGGTCGAAAAATCCGCGCTCGGTCAAGAGAATATGCGCGGCCTGGGCGTTTGGACTCTAACATTTTTTGGAGTGGATGGGAAAAATTTTCAGAGTCCAAAACACCGACCCGCGCGTGATGCTCTCCCGAGTTCGGAAAATCCGCGCCAGGTGAAAGCTATGCGCGCGACCTGGTCGTTTGGACTCTAAAAAATGTTCAAGTCTCATCACACCAACAAAAAGTTAAAGTCCAAACACCGACTCGCGGCTAAAGCTCTTCCGACTTGGGAAAATCCGCGGCGGGTGAGGGCTATCCGCGCGACCTGGGCGTTTGGACTTAACATTTTTTTGGTGTGAATCGACTTGAAAAAATTTCGAAGTCAAAAGTCTATAAAATTAATCTAATGCCATACAGTGTCAAAGTGCACAATTTTAATCGATATAATCATAACAATATATGTCATACAACAAAATCATCAAATAATCGTCAAGCAGCATTGCAAAGCTACGTGAGTCAATGCAAGGCAATGACAACGTATTTATCAATTAAAGTTATTGTTAAATTATAAAATAAAATTAAATTAAATTAAATTGAAGAGCTCAATTACGCCAATGTAACAGAGTGTCATACAAAATATATTGAATCACACACGTCCAAACGCTAAAGAAATATATCAAATGCACTCACCTGCCAGTCACCGTTTTGGGTAACTCAGAATAGACCGTCTTTCGTCGGGAATTGAGTTGATCATTGAACATTGCAGTAGGAATAGGTTTAAGCGGAATAATAATAATAGCGGAAGGCTGATGCTCCAGGTAAATGTTTGCTTCGCTCATATATACTGAAAAGAAAAAAATTTGTGAGCAAGCAGTGCCGCAGGGAAGAATGCGATGGCAAAACGGACGCGTTGTGGAAATTACGGTAGTCCGAGGGCGCCAACTGGCGACCAAAAAAAGAAACACATTACGGTCGCTAGAGGAAAAATGCAAATAAATAGCAATTCAATCTTCCATGCTTGTATGTATGTATCTATCTATCTATATATGTATGTGTGTTTTGTCTGTGTTTTTGTGAGTATGTATGCATGAATGAATGCACGTATTACGCACGTTTGTGCGACGTCGGAATGGCAAAAAAAAAGAGCACACACCCCGGACGGACCGGGACGTGTACCGAAAATTTTTGAAGAGAAAAGAGCGACCCCGGCCTGTCGGCCGAAGTCGCTCGGGCGCCCGCCTTGCGGACAAATCGATAGATCTTGAGGCTTACTCTCAACAAATCGCAGTGAAGATACTGCTCTAGTGATCACGACACCCCGATCTTCAACTAGGTCGTTTGCAAATGATTTAGCACCCCGCCTTTCGAACAGGAGGGTCAACCGACGCGGGAGTCACACTTGTCGGACTCGCGTAAGGTCGGATCTCGGCATTGCC
>NC_135246.1:2755243-2757743 GCF_947623445.1 Clavelina lepadiformis
AGTTAGACGCCGACCGGGAAGGTCGCGTAACTATTTAGCAAGCCAGAGTCTCGTTCGTTATCGGAATTAACCAGACAAATCGCTCCACCAACTAAGAACGGCCATGCACCACCACCCACAGAATCAAGAAAGAGCTCTCAATCTGTCAATCCTCACTGTGTCCGGGCCGGGTGAGATTTCCCGTGTTGAGTCAAATTAAGCCGCAGGCTCCACTCCTGGTGGTGCCCTTCCGTCAATTCCTTTAAGTTTCAGCTTTGCAACCATACTTCCCCCGGAACCCAAAGACTTTGGTTTCCCGAAAGCTGCCGGAGAGGTCGTCAAAGTAACGCCCCCCGATCGCTAGTTGGCATCGTTTATAGTCAGAACTAGGACGGTATCTGATCGTCTTCGAACCTCTGACTTTCGCTCTTGATTAAAGAAAACATTCTTGGCAAATGCTTTCGCAGTTGTTCGTCTTGCGCCGATCCAAGAATTTCACCTCTAGCGGCACAGTACGAATGCCCCCGTCCGTCCCTCTTAATCATTACCTCGCGCTCCGAAAACCAACAAAATAGAACCGAGGTCCTATTCCATTATTCCATGCACCATTATTCAGGCGAACCGCCTGCTTTGAACACTCTAATTTTTTCAAAGTAAACGTTCCGGCCGCCGCCAACACTCAGTCAAGAGCACCGACGGTGAACCGAAGGTGAGGCCGGGCACGCCAGTACACGCCTTGCGACGGACCGACGGCCCGAGCCCAAAATCCAACTACGAGCTTTTTAACCGCAACAACTTAAATATACACTTTTGGAGCTGGAATTACCGCGGCTGCTGGCACCAGACTTGCCCTCCAATGGATACTCGTTAAAAGTTTTAGAGTGTACTCATTCCAATTACAGGGCCTCGTTAGAGTCCTGCATTGTTATTTTTCGTCACTACCTCCCCGCGTCGGGAATGGGTAATTTGCGCGCCTGCTGCCTTCCTTGGAAGTGGTAGCCGTTTCTCAGGCTCCCTCTCCGGAATCGAACCCTGATTCCCCGTCACCCGTAAGAACCTCGGTAGGCAGATACCGTACCGACGAAAGTTGATAGGGCAGACACTTGAATGATTTGTCGCCGGTGCAAGACCGTGCGATCCGCAAAGTTATCCAGAGTCACCAACGAGCACGGGCCGAGGCCCGGTCGGTTTTTGGTCTGATAAATGCACGCCTCCGTGAGTCGGCGCTTTTCGCATGTATTAGCTCTAGAATTACCACAGTTATCCAAGTAACACGTACGATCAAATGAACCATAACTGATTTAATGAGCCATTCGCAGTTTCACTGTACGAGAGCTCGTACTTACACTTGCATGGCTTAATCTTTGAGACAAGCATATGACTACTGGCAGGATCAACCAGGTAGCTATTCGCAGCAAACGAGGCTGCTGCGGGACGACGGGCGCCCCGCGTTTCTTTTCACACGTTCTCCGTGTACATCGCTACTCAAACACTACGCTCGCGGCTTGCACGAGCTCCGAAAACCGTCGATTCCGGACGCTGCCCGGCGATTCGAGTGCAATACTCGCGCCGAGGCACGCCGATAGCTTGCCACTGGATCCGACAGACCGCTCAAAACCCCGGCTAAGCATGGGCGACCGCGCGAACAGCATTACATCTGCCCATCGTGCCCGACGCCAACCGAGATCGATTCTGCTTCGATTCGCACTCGCGCGCGCATTCGCTCACACGACTGCCTGCTCCCTCATAGTAGTCACAGAATCCTGCATCGCCATGGTACCCCAGAACGGCCTCGGGATCGCGCGACCTCGCGGCCGGATTTGGAGTTTGGGAAGGTGCGTGGCCGCTTGCCGTGGCCGCCGAACCGCGCCCCGGCCGGGCACTGCGCGCAACTCGAACGTTTGGACTCTGAAAATATTTCCCAACGTTTGGACTTTAACTTTTTGTCGAGACTTGAAAAAATTTCAGAGTCCAAACATCGACCCGCGGCAAAAACTTTTCCGAGGTCGAAAAATCCGCGCTCGGTCAAGAGAATATGCGCGGCCTGGGCGTTTGGACTCTAACATTTTTTGGAGTGGATGGGAAAAATTTTCAGAGTCCAAAACACCGACCCGCGCGTGATGCTCTCCCGAGTTCGGAAAATCCGCGCCAGGTGAAAGCTATGCGCGCGACCTGGTCGTTTGGACTCTAAAAAATGTTCAAGTCTCATCACACCAACAAAAAGTTAAAGTCCAAACACCGACTCGCGGCTAAAGCTCTTCCGACTTGGGAAAATCCGCGGCGGGTGAGGGCTATCCGCGCGACCTGGGCGTTTGGACTTAACATTTTTTTGGTGTGAATCGACTTGAAAAAATTTCGAAGTCAAAAGTCTATAAAATTAATCTAATGCCATACAGTGTCAAAGTGCACAATTTTAATCGATATAATCATAACAATATATGTCATACAACAAAATCATCAAATAATCGTCAAGCAGCATTGCAAAGCTACGTGAGTCAATGCAAGGCAATGACAACGTATT
>NC_135246.1:2795243-2797743 GCF_947623445.1 Clavelina lepadiformis
ATTAAAGAAAACATTCTTGGCAAATGCTTTCGCAGTTGTTCGTCTTGCGCCGATCCAAGAATTTCACCTCTAGCGGCACAGTACGAATGCCCCCGTCCGTCCCTCTTAATCATTACCTCGCGCTCCGAAAACCAACAAAATAGAACCGAGGTCCTATTCCATTATTCCATGCACCATTATTCAGGCGAACCGCCTGCTTTGAACACTCTAATTTTTTCAAAGTAAACGTTCCGGCCGCCGCCAACACTCAGTCAAGAGCACCGACGGTGAACCGAAGGTGAGGCCGGGCACGCCAGTACACGCCTTGCGACGGACCGACGGCCCGAGCCCAAAATCCAACTACGAGCTTTTTAACCGCAACAACTTAAATATACACTTTTGGAGCTGGAATTACCGCGGCTGCTGGCACCAGACTTGCCCTCCAATGGATACTCGTTAAAAGTTTTAGAGTGTACTCATTCCAATTACAGGGCCTCGTTAGAGTCCTGCATTGTTATTTTTCGTCACTACCTCCCCGCGTCGGGAATGGGTAATTTGCGCGCCTGCTGCCTTCCTTGGAAGTGGTAGCCGTTTCTCAGGCTCCCTCTCCGGAATCGAACCCTGATTCCCCGTCACCCGTAAGAACCTCGGTAGGCAGATACCGTACCGACGAAAGTTGATAGGGCAGACACTTGAATGATTTGTCGCCGGTGCAAGACCGTGCGATCCGCAAAGTTATCCAGAGTCACCAACGAGCACGGGCCGAGGCCCGGTCGGTTTTTGGTCTGATAAATGCACGCCTCCGTGAGTCGGCGCTTTTCGCATGTATTAGCTCTAGAATTACCACAGTTATCCAAGTAACACGTACGATCAAATGAACCATAACTGATTTAATGAGCCATTCGCAGTTTCACTGTACGAGAGCTCGTACTTACACTTGCATGGCTTAATCTTTGAGACAAGCATATGACTACTGGCAGGATCAACCAGGTAGCTATTCGCAGCAAACGAGGCTGCTGCGGGACGACGGGCGCCCCGCGTTTCTTTTCACACGTTCTCCGTGTACATCGCTACTCAAACACTACGCTCGCGGCTTGCACGAGCTCCGAAAACCGTCGATTCCGGACGCTGCCCGGCGATTCGAGTGCAATACTCGCGCCGAGGCACGCCGATAGCTTGCCACTGGATCCGACAGACCGCTCAAAACCCCGGCTAAGCATGGGCGACCGCGCGAACAGCATTACATCTGCCCATCGTGCCCGACGCCAACCGAGATCGATTCTGCTTCGATTCGCACTCGCGCGCGCATTCGCTCACACGACTGCCTGCTCCCTCATAGTAGTCACAGAATCCTGCATCGCCATGGTACCCCAGAACGGCCTCGGGATCGCGCGACCTCGCGGCCGGATTTGGAGTTTGGGAAGGTGCGTGGCCGCTTGCCGTGGCCGCCGAACCGCGCCCCGGCCGGGCACTGCGCGCAACTCGAACGTTTGGACTCTGAAAATATTTCCCAACGTTTGGACTTTAACTTTTTGTCGAGACTTGAAAAAATTTCAGAGTCCAAACATCGACCCGCGGCAAAAACTTTTCCGAGGTCGAAAAATCCGCGCTCGGTCAAGAGAATATGCGCGGCCTGGGCGTTTGGACTCTAACATTTTTTGGAGTGGATGGGAAAAATTTTCAGAGTCCAAAACACCGACCCGCGCGTGATGCTCTCCCGAGTTCGGAAAATCCGCGCCAGGTGAAAGCTATGCGCGCGACCTGGTCGTTTGGACTCTAAAAAATGTTCAAGTCTCATCACACCAACAAAAAGTTAAAGTCCAAACACCGACTCGCGGCTAAAGCTCTTCCGACTTGGGAAAATCCGCGGCGGGTGAGGGCTATCCGCGCGACCTGGGCGTTTGGACTTAACATTTTTTTGGTGTGAATCGACTTGAAAAAATTTCGAAGTCAAAAGTCTATAAAATTAATCTAATGCCATACAGTGTCAAAGTGCACAATTTTAATCGATATAATCATAACAATATATGTCATACAACAAAATCATCAAATAATCGTCAAGCAGCATTGCAAAGCTACGTGAGTCAATGCAAGGCAATGACAACGTATTTATCAATTAAAGTTATTGTTAAATTATAAAATAAAATTAAATTAAATTAAATTGAAGAGCTCAATTACGCCAATGTAACAGAGTGTCATACAAAATATATTGAATCACACACGTCCAAACGCTAAAGAAATATATCAAATGCACTCACCTGCCAGTCACCGTTTTGGGTAACTCAGAATAGACCGTCTTTCGTCGGGAATTGAGTTGATCATTGAACATTGCAGTAGGAATAGGTTTAAGCGGAATAATAATAATAGCGGAAGGCTGATGCTCCAGGTAAATGTTTGCTTCGCTCATATATACTGAAAAGAAAAAAATTTGTGAGCAAGCAGTGCCGCAGGGAAGAATGCGATGGCAAAACGGACGCGTTGTGGAAATTACGGTAGTCCGAGGGCGCCAACTAGCGACAAA
>NC_135246.1:2802743-2805243 GCF_947623445.1 Clavelina lepadiformis
CTAAGAAGTTAGACGCCGACCGGGAAGGTCGCGTAACTATTTAGCAAGCCAGAGTCTCGTTCGTTATCGGAATTAACCAGACAAATCGCTCCACCAACTAAGAACGGCCATGCACCACCACCCACAGAATCAAGAAAGAGCTCTCAATCTGTCAATCCTCACTGTGTCCGGGCCGGGTGAGATTTCCCGTGTTGAGTCAAATTAAGCCGCAGGCTCCACTCCTGGTGGTGCCCTTCCGTCAATTCCTTTAAGTTTCAGCTTTGCAACCATACTTCCCCCGGAACCCAAAGACTTTGGTTTCCCGAAAGCTGCCGGAGAGGTCGTCAAAGTAACGCCCCCCGATCGCTAGTTGGCATCGTTTATAGTCAGAACTAGGACGGTATCTGATCGTCTTCGAACCTCTGACTTTCGCTCTTGATTAAAGAAAACATTCTTGGCAAATGCTTTCGCAGTTGTTCGTCTTGCGCCGATCCAAGAATTTCACCTCTAGCGGCACAGTACGAATGCCCCCGTCCGTCCCTCTTAATCATTACCTCGCGCTCCGAAAACCAACAAAATAGAACCGAGGTCCTATTCCATTATTCCATGCACCATTATTCAGGCGAACCGCCTGCTTTGAACACTCTAATTTTTTCAAAGTAAACGTTCCGGCCGCCGCCAACACTCAGTCAAGAGCACCGACGGTGAACCGAAGGTGAGGCCGGGCACGCCAGTACACGCCTTGCGACGGACCGACGGCCCGAGCCCAAAATCCAACTACGAGCTTTTTAACCGCAACAACTTAAATATACACTTTTGGAGCTGGAATTACCGCGGCTGCTGGCACCAGACTTGCCCTCCAATGGATACTCGTTAAAAGTTTTAGAGTGTACTCATTCCAATTACAGGGCCTCGTTAGAGTCCTGCATTGTTATTTTTCGTCACTACCTCCCCGCGTCGGGAATGGGTAATTTGCGCGCCTGCTGCCTTCCTTGGAAGTGGTAGCCGTTTCTCAGGCTCCCTCTCCGGAATCGAACCCTGATTCCCCGTCACCCGTAAGAACCTCGGTAGGCAGATACCGTACCGACGAAAGTTGATAGGGCAGACACTTGAATGATTTGTCGCCGGTGCAAGACCGTGCGATCCGCAAAGTTATCCAGAGTCACCAACGAGCACGGGCCGAGGCCCGGTCGGTTTTTGGTCTGATAAATGCACGCCTCCGTGAGTCGGCGCTTTTCGCATGTATTAGCTCTAGAATTACCACAGTTATCCAAGTAACACGTACGATCAAATGAACCATAACTGATTTAATGAGCCATTCGCAGTTTCACTGTACGAGAGCTCGTACTTACACTTGCATGGCTTAATCTTTGAGACAAGCATATGACTACTGGCAGGATCAACCAGGTAGCTATTCGCAGCAAACGAGGCTGCTGCGGGACGACGGGCGCCCCGCGTTTCTTTTCACACGTTCTCCGTGTACATCGCTACTCAAACACTACGCTCGCGGCTTGCACGAGCTCCGAAAACCGTCGATTCCGGACGCTGCCCGGCGATTCGAGTGCAATACTCGCGCCGAGGCACGCCGATAGCTTGCCACTGGATCCGACAGACCGCTCAAAACCCCGGCTAAGCATGGGCGACCGCAGCGAACAGCATTACATCTGCCCATCGTGCCCGACGCCAACCGAGATCGATTCTGCTTCGATTCGCACTCGCGCGCGCATTCGCTCACACGACTGCCTGCTCCCTCATAGTAGTCACAGAATCCTGCATCGCCATGGTACCCCAGAACGGCCTCGGGATCGCGCGACCTCGCGGCCGGATTTGGAGTTTGGGAAGGTGCGTGGCCGCTTGCCGTGGCCGCCGAACCGCGCCCCGGCCGGGCACTGCGCGCAACTCGAACGTTTGGACTCTGAAAATATTTCCCAACGTTTGGACTTTAACTTTTTGTCGAGACTTGAAAAAATTTCAGAGTCCAAACATCGACCCGCGGCAAAAACTTTTCCGAGGTCGAAAAATCCGCGCTCGGTCAAGAGAATATGCGCGGCCTGGGCGTTTGGACTCTAACATTTTTTGGAGTGGATGGGAAAAATTTTCAGAGTCCAAAACACCGACCCGCGCGTGATGCTCTCCCGAGTTCGGAAAATCCGCGCCAGGTGAAAGCTATGCGCGCGACCTGGTCGTTTGGACTCTAAAAAATGTTCAAGTCTCATCACACCAACAAAAAGTTAAAGTCCAAACACCGACTCGCGGCTAAAGCTCTTCCGACTTGGGAAAATCCGCGGCGGGTGAGGGCTACCGCGCGACCTGGGCGTTTGGACTTAACATTTTTTTGGTGTGAATCGACTTGAAAAAATTTCGAAGTCAAAAGTCTATAAAATTAATCTAATGCCATACAGTGTCAAAGTGCACAATTTTAATCGATATAATCATAACAATATATGTCATACAACAAAATCATCAAATAATCGTCAAGCAGCATTGCAAAGCTACGTGAGTCAATGCAAGGCAATGACAA
>NC_135246.1:2827743-2830745 GCF_947623445.1 Clavelina lepadiformis
CCAAGTAACACGTACGATCAAATGAACCATAACTGATTTAATGAGCCATTCGCAGTTTCACTGTACGAGAGCTCGTACTTACACTTGCATGGCTTAATCTTTGAGACAAGCATATGACTACTGGCAGGATCAACCAGGTAGCTATTCGCAGCAAACGAGGCTGCTGCGGGACGACGGGCGCCCCGCGTTTCTTTTCACACGTTCTCCGTGTACATCGCTACTCAAACACTACGCTCGCGGCTTGCACGAGCTCCGAAAACCGTCGATTCCGGACGCTGCCCGGCGATTCGAGTGCAATACTCGCGCCGAGGCACGCCGATAGCTTGCCACTGGATCCGACAGACCGCTCAAAACCCCGGCTAAGCATGGGCGACCGCGCGAACAGCATTACATCTGCCCATCGTGCCCGACGCCAACCGAGATCGATTCTGCTTCGATTCGCACTCGCGCGCGCATTCGCTCACACGACTGCCTGCTCCCTCATAGTAGTCACAGAATCCTGCATCGCCATGGTACCCCAGAACGGCCTCGGGATCGCGCGACCTCGCGGCCGGATTTGGAGTTTGGGAAGGTGCGTGGCCGCTTGCCGTGGCCGCCGAACCGCGCCCCGGCCGGGCACTGCGCGCAACTCGAACGTTTGGACTCTGAAAATATTTCCCAACGTTTGGACTTTAACTTTTTGTCGAGACTTGAAAAAATTTCAGAGTCCAAACATCGACCCGCGGCAAAAACTTTTCCGAGGTCGAAAAATCCGCGCTCGGTCAAGAGAATATGCGCGGCCTGGGCGTTTGGACTCTAACATTTTTTGGAGTGGATGGGAAAAATTTTCAGAGTCCAAAACACCGACCCGCGCGTGATGCTCTCCCGAGTTCGGAAAATCCGCGCCAGGTGAAAGCTATGCGCGCGACCTGGTCGTTTGGACTCTAAAAAATGTTCAAGTCTCATCACACCAACAAAAAGTTAAAGTCCAAACACCGACTCGCGGCTAAAGCTCTTCCGACTTGGGAAAATCCGCGGCGGGTGAGGGCTATCCGCGCGACCTGGGCGTTTGGACTTAACATTTTTTTGGTGTGAATCGACTTGAAAAAATTTCGAAGTCAAAAGTCTATAAAATTAATCTAATGCCATACAGTGTCAAAGTGCACAATTTTAATCGATATAATCATAACAATATATGTCATACAACAAAATCATCAAATAATCGTCAAGCAGCATTGCAAAGCTACGTGAGTCAATGCAAGGCAATGACAACGTATTTATCAATTAAAGTTATTGTTAAATTATAAAATAAAATTAAATTAAATTAAATTGAAGAGCTCAATTACGCCAATGTAACAGAGTGTCATACAAAATATATTGAATCACACACGTCCAAACGCTAAAGAAATATATCAAATGCACTCACCTGCCAGTCACCGTTTTGGGTAACTCAGAATAGACCGTCTTTCGTCGGGAATTGAGTTGATCATTGAACATTGCAGTAGGAATAGGTTTAAGCGGAATAATAATAATAGCGGAAGGCTGATGCTCCAGGTAAATGTTTGCTTCGCTCATATATACTGAAAAGAAAAAAATTTGTGAGCAAGCAGTGCCGCAGGGAAGAATGCGATGGCAAAACGGACGCGTTGTGGAAATTACGGTAGTCCGAGGGCGCCAACTAGCGACAAAAAAGAAACACATTACGGTCGCTAGAGGAAAAATGCAAATAAATAGCAATTCAATCTTCCATGCTTGTATGTATGTATGTATGTATGTATGTATGTATGTATGTATGTATGTGTGTGTGTGTTTTTGTGAGTATGTACGCATGGAACGAACGTATTACGCGACGTCGGAATGGCAAAAAAAAAGAGCACACACCCAGGACGAACCGGGACGTGTGCCGAAAATTTTTGAAGAGAAAAGAGCGACCCCGGCCTGTCGGCCGAAGTCGCTCGGGCGCCCGCCTTGCGGACAAATCGATAGATCTTGAGGCTTACTCTCAACAAATCGCAGTGAAGATACTGCTCTAGTGATCACGACACCCCGATCTTCAACTAGGTCGTTTGCAAATGATTTAGCACCCCGCCTTTCGAACAGGAGGGTCAACCGACGCGGGAGTCACACTTGTCGGACTCGCGTAAGGTCGGATCTCGGCATTGCCAACGGCCCAACGGCCGCCTAACTTTGCCCGTCGAGGACGGGGCACGAGTGCATCGTCGCTTTCTAGGCGGGATTCTGACTTAGAGGCGTTCAGTCATAATCCCCCAGATGGTAGCTTCGCACCAATGGCTTATCAGCCAAGCACATGAACCAAATGTCTGAATCTGCGGTTCCTCTCGTACTGAGCAGAATTACTATCGCAACAACACTTCATCAGTAGGGTAAAACTAACCTGTCTCACGACGGTCTAAACCCAGCTCACGTTCCCTATTAGTGGGTGAACAATCCAACGCTTGGTGAATTCTGCTTCACAATGATAGGAAGAGCCGACATCGAAGGATCAAAAAGCAACGTCGCTATGAACGCTTGGCTGCCACAAGCCAGTTATCCCTGTGGTAACTTTTCTGACACCTCTTGCTTGAAACTCCCAAGTTCAAAAGGATCGATAGGCCACGCTTTCGCGGTCTGTATTCATACTGAAAATCAAAATCAAGTGAGCTTTTGCCCTTTTGCTCTACGCGAGGTTTCCGTCCTCACTGAGCTCACCTTAGGACACCTGCGTTACTCTTTGACAGATGTACCGCCCCAGTCAAACTCCCCGCCTGACACGGTCTTCAGAGCGAATCGCGCACCGCCCGAGGGCGACGCGCTTAAGGCTAGAAACGTGACCCGAAGGTCGCTTTCCGCTTTACTGAATAAGTAAAAAAACGATGGGAGTAGTGGTATTTCACTGTCGACCCGAGGGCCTCCCACTTATCCTACACCTCTCATGTCTCTTCACAAAGTCGGACTAGAGTCAAGCTCAACAGGGTCTTCTTTCCCCGCTAATTCTGCCAAGCCCGTTCCCTTGGCTGTGGTTT
>NC_135246.1:2873445-2875945 GCF_947623445.1 Clavelina lepadiformis
ACATTTACCTGGAGCATCAGCCTTCCGCTATTATTATTATTCCGCTTAAACCTATTCCTACTGCAATGTTCAATGATCAACTCAATTCCCGACGAAAGACGGTCTATTCTGAGTTACCCAAAACGGTGACTGGCAGGTGAGTGCATTTGATATATTTCTTTAGCGTTTGGACGTGTGTGATTCAATATATTTTGTATGACACTCTGTTACATTGGCGTAATTGAGCTCTTCAATTTAATTTAATTTAATTTTATTTTATAATTTAACAATAACTTTAATTGATAAATACGTTGTCATTGCCTTGCATTGACTCACGTAGCTTTGCAATGCTGCTTGACGATTATTTGATGATTTTGTTGTATGACATATATTGTTATGATTATATCGATTAAAATTGTGCACTTTGACACTGTATGGCATTAGATTAATTTTATAGACTTTTGACTTCGAAATTTTTTCAAGTCGATTCACACCAAAAAAATGTTAAGTCCAAACGCCCAGGTCGCGCGGATAGCCCTCACCCGCCGCGGATTTTCCCAAGTCGGAAGAGCTTTAGCCGCGAGTCGGTGTTTGGACTTTAACTTTTTGTTGGTGTGATGAGACTTGAACATTTTTTAGAGTCCAAACGACCAGGTCGCGCGCATAGCTTTCACCTGGCGCGGATTTTCCGAACTCGGGAGAGCATCACGCGCGGGTCGGTGTTTTGGACTCTGAAAATTTTTCCCATCCACTCCAAAAAATGTTAGAGTCCAAACGCCCAGGCCGCGCATATTCTCTTGACCGAGCGCGGATTTTTCGACCTCGGAAAAGTTTTTGCCGCGGGTCGATGTTTGGACTCTGAAATTTTTTCAAGTCTCGACAAAAAGTTAAAGTCCAAACGTTGGGAAATATTTTCAGAGTCCAAACGTTCGAGTTGCGCGCAGTGCCCGGCCGGGGCGCGGTTCGGCGGCCACGGCAAGCGGCCACGCACCTTCCCAAACTCCAAATCCGGCCGCGAGGTCGCGCGATCCCGAGGCCGTTCTGGGGTACCATGGCGATGCAGGATTCTGTGACTACTATGAGGGAGCAGGCAGTCGTGTGAGCGAATGCGCGCGCGAGTGCGAATCGAAGCAGAATCGATCTCGGTTGGCGTCGGGCACGATGGGCAGATGTAATGCTGTTCGCGCGGTCGCCCATGCTTAGCCGGGGTTTTGAGCGGTCTGTCGGATCCAGTGGCAAGCTATCGGCGTGCCTCGGCGCGAGTATTGCACTCGAATCGCCGGGCAGCGTCCGGAATCGACGGTTTTCGGAGCTCGTGCAAGCCGCGAGCGTAGTGTTTGAGTAGCGATGTACACGGAGAACGTGTGAAAAGAAACGCGGGGCGCCCGTCGTCCCGCAGCAGCCTCGTTTGCTGCGAATAGCTACCTGGTTGATCCTGCCAGTAGTCATATGCTTGTCTCAAAGATTAAGCCATGCAAGTGTAAGTACGAGCTCTCGTACAGTGAAACTGCGAATGGCTCATTAAATCAGTTATGGTTCATTTGATCGTACGTGTTACTTGGATAACTGTGGTAATTCTAGAGCTAATACATGCGAAAAGCGCCGACTCACGGAGGCGTGCATTTATCAGACCAAAAACCGACCGGGCCTCGGCCCGTGCTCGTTGGTGACTCTGGATAACTTTGCGGATCGCACGGTCTTGCACCGGCGACAAATCATTCAAGTGTCTGCCCTATCAACTTTCGTCGGTACGGTATCTGCCTACCGAGGTTCTTACGGGTGACGGGGAATCAGGGTTCGATTCCGGAGAGGGAGCCTGAGAAACGGCTACCACTTCCAAGGAAGGCAGCAGGCGCGCAAATTACCCATTCCCGACGCGGGGAGGTAGTGACGAAAAATAACAATGCAGGACTCTAACGAGGCCCTGTAATTGGAATGAGTACACTCTAAAACTTTTAACGAGTATCCATTGGAGGGCAAGTCTGGTGCCAGCAGCCGCGGTAATTCCAGCTCCAAAAGTGTATATTTAAGTTGTTGCGGTTAAAAAGCTCGTAGTTGGATTTTGGGCTCGGGCCGTCGGTCCGTCGCAAGGCGTGTACTGGCGTGCCCGGCCTCACCTTCGGTTCACCGTCGGTGCTCTTGACTGAGTGTTGGCGGCGGCCGGAACGTTTACTTTGAAAAAATTAGAGTGTTCAAAGCAGGCGGTTCGCCTGAATAATGGTGCATGGAATAATGGAATAGGACCTCGGTTCTATTTTGTTGGTTTTCGGAGCGCGAGGTAATGATTAAGAGGGACGGACGGGGGCATTCGTACTGTGCCGCTAGAGGTGAAATTCTTGGATCGGCGCAAGACGAACAACTGCGAAAGCATTTGCCAAGAATGTTTTCTTTAATCAAGAGCGAAAGTCAGAGGTTCGAAGACGATCAGATACCGTCCTAGTTCTGACTATAAACGATGCCAACTAGCGATCGGGGGGCGTTACTTTGACGACCTCTCCGGCAGCTTTCGGGAAACCAAAGT
>NC_135246.1:2928445-2930945 GCF_947623445.1 Clavelina lepadiformis
TGCTTGACGATTATTTGATGATTTTGTTGTATGACATATATTGTTATGATTATATCGATTAAAATTGTGCACTTTGACACTGTATGGCATTAGATTAATTTTATAGACTTTTGACTTCGAAATTTTTTCAAGTCGATTCACACCAAAAAAATGTTAAGTCCAAACGCCCAGGTCGCGCGGATAGCCCTCACCCGCCGCGGATTTTCCCAAGTCGGAAGAGCTTTAGCCGCGAGTCGGTGTTTGGACTTTAACTTTTTGTTGGTGTGATGAGACTTGAACATTTTTTAGAGTCCAAACGACCAGGTCGCGCGCATAGCTTTCACCTGGCGCGGATTTTCCGAACTCGGGAGAGCATCACGCGCGGGTCGGTGTTTTGGACTCTGAAAATTTTTCCCATCCACTCCAAAAAATGTTAGAGTCCAAACGCCCAGGCCGCGCATATTCTCTTGACCGAGCGCGGATTTTTCGACCTCGGAAAAGTTTTTGCCGCGGGTCGATGTTTGGACTCTGAAATTTTTTCAAGTCTCGACAAAAAGTTAAAGTCCAAACGTTGGGAAATATTTTCAGAGTCCAAACGTTCGAGTTGCGCGCAGTGCCCGGCCGGGGCGCGGTTCGGCGGCCACGGCAAGCGGCCACGCACCTTCCCAAACTCCAAATCCGGCCGCGAGGTCGCGCGATCCCGAGGCCGTTCTGGGGTACCATGGCGATGCAGGATTCTGTGACTACTATGAGGGAGCAGGCAGTCGTGTGAGCGAATGCGCGCGCGAGTGCGAATCGAAGCAGAATCGATCTCGGTTGGCGTCGGGCACGATGGGCAGATGTAATGCTGTTCGCGCGGTCGCCCATGCTTAGCCGGGGTTTTGAGCGGTCTGTCGGATCCAGTGGCAAGCTATCGGCGTGCCTCGGCGCGAGTATTGCACTCGAATCGCCGGGCAGCGTCCGGAATCGACGGTTTTCGGAGCTCGTGCAAGCCGCGAGCGTAGTGTTTGAGTAGCGATGTACACGGAGAACGTGTGAAAAGAAACGCGGGGCGCCCGTCGTCCCGCAGCAGCCTCGTTTGCTGCGAATAGCTACCTGGTTGATCCTGCCAGTAGTCATATGCTTGTCTCAAAGATTAAGCCATGCAAGTGTAAGTACGAGCTCTCGTACAGTGAAACTGCGAATGGCTCATTAAATCAGTTATGGTTCATTTGATCGTACGTGTTACTTGGATAACTGTGGTAATTCTAGAGCTAATACATGCGAAAAGCGCCGACTCACGGAGGCGTGCATTTATCAGACCAAAAACCGACCGGGCCTCGGCCCGTGCTCGTTGGTGACTCTGGATAACTTTGCGGATCGCACGGTCTTGCACCGGCGACAAATCATTCAAGTGTCTGCCCTATCAACTTTCGTCGGTACGGTATCTGCCTACCGAGGTTCTTACGGGTGACGGGGAATCAGGGTTCGATTCCGGAGAGGGAGCCTGAGAAACGGCTACCACTTCCAAGGAAGGCAGCAGGCGCGCAAATTACCCATTCCCGACGCGGGGAGGTAGTGACGAAAAATAACAATGCAGGACTCTAACGAGGCCCTGTAATTGGAATGAGTACACTCTAAAACTTTTAACGAGTATCCATTGGAGGGCAAGTCTGGTGCCAGCAGCCGCGGTAATTCCAGCTCCAAAAGTGTATATTTAAGTTGTTGCGGTTAAAAAGCTCGTAGTTGGATTTTGGGCTCGGGCCGTCGGTCCGTCGCAAGGCGTGTACTGGCGTGCCCGGCCTCACCTTCGGTTCACCGTCGGTGCTCTTGACTGAGTGTTGGCGGCGGCCGGAACGTTTACTTTGAAAAAATTAGAGTGTTCAAAGCAGGCGGTTCGCCTGAATAATGGTGCATGGAATAATGGAATAGGACCTCGGTTCTATTTTGTTGGTTTTCGGAGCGCGAGGTAATGATTAAGAGGGACGGACGGGGGCATTCGTACTGTGCCGCTAGAGGTGAAATTCTTGGATCGGCGCAAGACGAACAACTGCGAAAGCATTTGCCAAGAATGTTTTCTTTAATCAAGAGCGAAAGTCAGAGGTTCGAAGACGATCAGATACCGTCCTAGTTCTGACTATAAACGATGCCAACTAGCGATCGGGGGGCGTTACTTTGACGACCTCTCCGGCAGCTTTCGGGAAACCAAAGTCTTTGGGTTCCGGGGGAAGTATGGTTGCAAAGCTGAAACTTAAAGGAATTGACGGAAGGGCACCACCAGGAGTGGAGCCTGCGGCTTAATTTGACTCAACACGGGAAATCTCACCCGGCCCGGACACAGTGAGGATTGACAGATTGAGAGCTCTTTCTTGATTCTGTGGGTGGTGGTGCATGGCCGTTCTTAGTTGGTGGAGCGATTTGTCTGGTTAATTCCGATAACGAACGAGACTCTGGCTTGCTAAATAGTTACGCGACCTTCCCGGTCGGCGTCTAACTTCTTAGAGGGACTAGTGGCGTTCAGCCACACGAGATTGAGCAATAA
>NC_135246.1:2935945-2938445 GCF_947623445.1 Clavelina lepadiformis
CAACGCGTCCGTTTTGCCATCGCATTCTTCCCTGCGGCACTGCTTGCTCACAAATTTTTTTCTTTTCAGTATATATGAGCGAAGCAAACATTTACCTGGAGCATCAGCCTTCCGCTATTATTATTATTCCGCTTAAACCTATTCCTACTGCAATGTTCAATGATCAACTCAATTCCCGACGAAAGACGGTCTATTCTGAGTTACCCAAAACGGTGACTGGCAGGTGAGTGCATTTGATATATTTCTTTAGCGTTTGGACGTGTGTGATTCAATATATTTTGTATGACACTCTGTTACATTGGCGTAATTGAGCTCTTCAATTTAATTTAATTTAATTTTATTTTATAATTTAACAATAACTTTAATTGATAAATACGTTGTCATTGCCTTGCATTGACTCACGTAGCTTTGCAATGCTGCTTGACGATTATTTGATGATTTTGTTGTATGACATATATTGTTATGATTATATCGATTAAAATTGTGCACTTTGACACTGTATGGCATTAGATTAATTTTATAGACTTTTGACTTCGAAATTTTTTCAAGTCGATTCACACCAAAAAAATGTTAAGTCCAAACGCCCAGGTCGCGCGGATAGCCCTCACCCGCCGCGGATTTTCCCAAGTCGGAAGAGCTTTAGCCGCGAGTCGGTGTTTGGACTTTAACTTTTTGTTGGTGTGATGAGACTTGAACATTTTTTAGAGTCCAAACGACCAGGTCGCGCGCATAGCTTTCACCTGGCGCGGATTTTCCGAACTCGGGAGAGCATCACGCGCGGGTCGGTGTTTTGGACTCTGAAAATTTTTCCCATCCACTCCAAAAAATGTTAGAGTCCAAACGCCCAGGCCGCGCATATTCTCTTGACCGAGCGCGGATTTTTCGACCTCGGAAAAGTTTTTGCCGCGGGTCGATGTTTGGACTCTGAAATTTTTTCAAGTCTCGACAAAAAGTTAAAGTCCAAACGTTGGGAAATATTTTCAGAGTCCAAACGTTCGAGTTGCGCGCAGTGCCCGGCCGGGGCGCGGTTCGGCGGCCACGGCAAGCGGCCACGCACCTTCCCAAACTCCAAATCCGGCCGCGAGGTCGCGCGATCCCGAGGCCGTTCTGGGGTACCATGGCGATGCAGGATTCTGTGACTACTATGAGGGAGCAGGCAGTCGTGTGAGCGAATGCGCGCGCGAGTGCGAATCGAAGCAGAATCGATCTCGGTTGGCGTCGGGCACGATGGGCAGATGTAATGCTGTTCGCGCGGTCGCCCATGCTTAGCCGGGGTTTTGAGCGGTCTGTCGGATCCAGTGGCAAGCTATCGGCGTGCCTCGGCGCGAGTATTGCACTCGAATCGCCGGGCAGCGTCCGGAATCGACGGTTTTCGGAGCTCGTGCAAGCCGCGAGCGTAGTGTTTGAGTAGCGATGTACACGGAGAACGTGTGAAAAGAAACGCGGGGCGCCCGTCGTCCCGCAGCAGCCTCGTTTGCTGCGAATAGCTACCTGGTTGATCCTGCCAGTAGTCATATGCTTGTCTCAAAGATTAAGCCATGCAAGTGTAAGTACGAGCTCTCGTACAGTGAAACTGCGAATGGCTCATTAAATCAGTTATGGTTCATTTGATCGTACGTGTTACTTGGATAACTGTGGTAATTCTAGAGCTAATACATGCGAAAAGCGCCGACTCACGGAGGCGTGCATTTATCAGACCAAAAACCGACCGGGCCTCGGCCCGTGCTCGTTGGTGACTCTGGATAACTTTGCGGATCGCACGGTCTTGCACCGGCGACAAATCATTCAAGTGTCTGCCCTATCAACTTTCGTCGGTACGGTATCTGCCTACCGAGGTTCTTACGGGTGACGGGGAATCAGGGTTCGATTCCGGAGAGGGAGCCTGAGAAACGGCTACCACTTCCAAGGAAGGCAGCAGGCGCGCAAATTACCCATTCCCGACGCGGGGAGGTAGTGACGAAAAATAACAATGCAGGACTCTAACGAGGCCCTGTAATTGGAATGAGTACACTCTAAAACTTTTAACGAGTATCCATTGGAGGGCAAGTCTGGTGCCAGCAGCCGCGGTAATTCCAGCTCCAAAAGTGTATATTTAAGTTGTTGCGGTTAAAAAGCTCGTAGTTGGATTTTGGGCTCGGGCCGTCGGTCCGTCGCAAGGCGTGTACTGGCGTGCCCGGCCTCACCTTCGGTTCACCGTCGGTGCTCTTGACTGAGTGTTGGCGGCGGCCGGAACGTTTACTTTGAAAAAATTAGAGTGTTCAAAGCAGGCGGTTCGCCTGAATAATGGTGCATGGAATAATGGAATAGGACCTCGGTTCTATTTTGTTGGTTTTCGGAGCGCGAGGTAATGATTAAGAGGGACGGACGGGGGCATTCGTACTGTGCCGCTAGAGGTGAAATTCTTGGATCGGCGCAAGACGAACAACTGCGAAAGCATTTGCCAAGAATGTTTTCTTTAATCAAGAGCGAAAGTCAGAGGTTCGAAGACGATCAGATACCG
>NC_135246.1:2983445-2985945 GCF_947623445.1 Clavelina lepadiformis
GGCACTGCTTGCTCACAAATTTTTTTCTTTTCAGTATATATGAGCGAAGCAAACATTTACCTGGAGCATCAGCCTTCCGCTATTATTATTCCGCTTAAACCTATTCCTACTGCAATGTTCAATGATCAACTCAATTCCCGACGAAAGACGGTCTATTCTGAGTTACCCAAAACGGTGACTGGCAGGTGAGTGCATTTGATATATTTCTTTAGCGTTTGGACGTGTGTGATTCAATATATTTTGTATGACACTCTGTTACATTGGCGTAATTGAGCTCTTCAATATAATTTCATTTAATTTTATTTTATAATTTAACAATAACTTTGTACAATTAAATAACTTTAATTGATAAATACGTTGTCATTGCCTTGCATTGACTCACGTAGCTTTGCAATGCTGCTTGACGATCATTTGATGATTTTGTTGCATGACATATATTGTCATGATTATATCGATTAAAATTGTGCACTTTGACACTGTATGGCATTAGATTAATTTTATCAAGTCGATTCACACCAAAAAAATGTTAAAGTCCAAACGCCCAGGTCGCGCGGATAGCCCTCACCCGCCGCGGATTTTCCCAAGTCGGAAGAGCTTTAGCCGCGAGTCGGTGTTTGGACTTTAACTTTTTGTTGGTGTGATGAGACTTGAAAATTTTTTAGAGTCCAAACGACCAGGTCGCGCGCATAGCTTTCACCTGGCGCGGATTTTCCGAACTCGGGAGAGCATCACGCGCGGGTCGGTGTTTTGGACTCTGAAAATTTTCCCCGTCCACTCCAAAAAATGTTAGAGTCCAAACGCCCAGGCCGCGCATATTCTCTTGACCGAGCGCGGATTTTTCGACCTCGGAAAAGTTTTTGCCGCGGGTCGATGTTTGGACTCTGAAATTTTTTCAAGTCTCGACAAAAAGTTAAAGTCCAAACGTTGGGAAATATTTTCAGAGTCCAAACGTTCGAGTTGCGAGCGGTGCCCGGCCGGGGCGCGGTTCGGCGGCCACGGCAAGCGGCCACGCACCTTCCCAAACTCCAAATCCGGCCGCGAGCTCGCGCGATCCCGAGGCCGTTCTGGGGTACCATGGCGATGCAGGATTCTGTGACTACTATGAGGGAGCAGGCAGTCGTGTGAGCGAATGCGCGCGCGAGTGCGAATCGAAGCAGAATCGATCTCGGTTGGCGTCGGGCACGATGGGCAGATGTAATGCTGTTCGCGCGGTCGCCCATGCTTAGCCGGGGTTTTGAGCGGTCTGTCGGATCCAGTGGCAAGCTATCGGCGTGCCTCGGCGCGAGTATTGCACTCGAATCGCCGGGCAGCGTCCGGAATTGACGGTTTTCGGAGCTCGTGCAAGCCGCGAGCGTAGTGTTTGAGTAGCGATGTACACGGAGAACGTGTGAAAAGAAACGCGGGGCGCCCGTCGTCCCGCAGCAGCCTCGTTTGCTGCGAATAGCTACCTGGTTGATCCTGCCAGTAGTCATATGCTTGTCTCAAAGATTAAGCCATGCAAGTGTAAGTACGAGCTCTCGTACAGTGAAACTGCGAATGGCTCATTAAATCAGTTATGGTTCATTTGATCGTACGTGTTACTTGGATAACTGTGGTAATTCTAGAGCTAATACATGCGAAAAGCGCCGACTCACGGAGGCGTGCATTTATCAGACCAAAAACCGACCGGGCCTCGGCCCGTGCTCGTTGGTGACTCTGGATAACTTTGCGGATCGCACGGTCTTGCACCGGCGACAAATCATTCAAGTGTCTGCCCTATCAACTTTCGTCGGTACGGTATCTGCCTACCGAGGTTCTTACGGGTGACGGGGAATCAGGGTTCGATTCCGGAGAGGGAGCCTGAGAAACGGCTACCACTTCCAAGGAAGGCAGCAGGCGCGCAAATTACCCATTCCCGACGCGGGGAGGTAGTGACGAAAAATAACAATGCAGGACTCTAACGAGGCCCTGTAATTGGAATGAGTACACTCTAAAACTTTTAACGAGTATCCATTGGAGGGCAAGTCTGGTGCCAGCAGCCGCGGTAATTCCAGCTCCAAAAGTGTATATTTAAGTTGTTGCGGTTAAAAAGCTCGTAGTTGGATTTTGGGCTCGGGCCGTCGGTCCGTCGCAAGGCGTGTACTGGCGTGCCCGGCCTCACCTTCGGTTCACCGTCGGTGCTCTTGACTGAGTGTTGGCGGCGGCCGGAACGTTTACTTTGAAAAAATTAGAGTGTTCAAAGCAGGCGGTTCGCCTGAATAATGGTGCATGGAATAATGGAATAGGACCTCGGTTCTATTTTGTTGGTTTTCGGAGCGCGAGGTAATGATTAAGAGGGACGGACGGGGGCATTCGTACTGTGCCGCTAGAGGTGAAATTCTTGGATCGGCGCAAGACGAACAACTGCGAAAGCATTTGCCAAGAATGTTTTCTTTAATCAAGAGCGAAAGTCAGAGGTTCGAAGACGATCAGATACCGTCCTAGTTCTGACTATAAACGATGCCAACTAGCGATCGGGGGG
>NC_135246.1:3030945-3033445 GCF_947623445.1 Clavelina lepadiformis
CCCGACGAAAGACGGTCTATTCTGAGTTACCCAAAACGGTGACTGGCAGGTGAGTGCATTTGATATATTTCTTTAGCGTTTGGACGTGTGTGATTCAATATATTTTGTATGACACTCTGTTACATTGGCGTAATTGAGCTCTTCAATATAATTTCATTTAATTTTATTTTATAATTTAACAATAACTTTGTACAATTAAATAACTTTAATTGATAAATACGTTGTCATTGCCTTGCATTGACTCACGTAGCTTTGCAATGCTGCTTGACGATCATTTGATGATTTTGTTGCATGACATATATTGTCATGATTATATCGATTAAAATTGTGCACTTTGACACTGTATGGCATTAGATTAATTTTATCAAGTCGATTCACACCAAAAAAATGTTAAAGTCCAAACGCCCAGGTCGCGCGGATAGCCCTCACCCGCCGCGGATTTTCCCAAGTCGGAAGAGCTTTAGCCGCGAGTCGGTGTTTGGACTTTAACTTTTTGTTGGTGTGATGAGACTTGAAAATTTTTTAGAGTCCAAACGACCAGGTCGCGCGCATAGCTTTCACCTGGCGCGGATTTTCCGAACTCGGGAGAGCATCACGCGCGGGTCGGTGTTTTGGACTCTGAAAATTTTCCCCGTCCACTCCAAAAAATGTTAGAGTCCAAACGCCCAGGCCGCGCATATTCTCTTGACCGAGCGCGGATTTTTCGACCTCGGAAAAGTTTTTGCCGCGGGTCGATGTTTGGACTCTGAAATTTTTTCAAGTCTCGACAAAAAGTTAAAGTCCAAACGTTGGGAAATATTTTCAGAGTCCAAACGTTCGAGTTGCGAGCGGTGCCCGGCCGGGGCGCGGTTCGGCGGCCACGGCAAGCGGCCACGCACCTTCCCAAACTCCAAATCCGGCCGCGAGCTCGCGCGATCCCGAGGCCGTTCTGGGGTACCATGGCGATGCAGGATTCTGTGACTACTATGAGGGAGCAGGCAGTCGTGTGAGCGAATGCGCGCGCGAGTGCGAATCGAAGCAGAATCGATCTCGGTTGGCGTCGGGCACGATGGGCAGATGTAATGCTGTTCGCGCGGTCGCCCATGCTTAGCCGGGGTTTTGAGCGGTCTGTCGGATCCAGTGGCAAGCTATCGGCGTGCCTCGGCGCGAGTATTGCACTCGAATCGCCGGGCAGCGTCCGGAATTGACGGTTTTCGGAGCTCGTGCAAGCCGCGAGCGTAGTGTTTGAGTAGCGATGTACACGGAGAACGTGTGAAAAGAAACGCGGGGCGCCCGTCGTCCCGCAGCAGCCTCGTTTGCTGCGAATAGCTACCTGGTTGATCCTGCCAGTAGTCATATGCTTGTCTCAAAGATTAAGCCATGCAAGTGTAAGTACGAGCTCTCGTACAGTGAAACTGCGAATGGCTCATTAAATCAGTTATGGTTCATTTGATCGTACGTGTTACTTGGATAACTGTGGTAATTCTAGAGCTAATACATGCGAAAAGCGCCGACTCACGGAGGCGTGCATTTATCAGACCAAAAACCGACCGGGCCTCGGCCCGTGCTCGTTGGTGACTCTGGATAACTTTGCGGATCGCACGGTCTTGCACCGGCGACAAATCATTCAAGTGTCTGCCCTATCAACTTTCGTCGGTACGGTATCTGCCTACCGAGGTTCTTACGGGTGACGGGGAATCAGGGTTCGATTCCGGAGAGGGAGCCTGAGAAACGGCTACCACTTCCAAGGAAGGCAGCAGGCGCGCAAATTACCCATTCCCGACGCGGGGAGGTAGTGACGAAAAATAACAATGCAGGACTCTAACGAGGCCCTGTAATTGGAATGAGTACACTCTAAAACTTTTAACGAGTATCCATTGGAGGGCAAGTCTGGTGCCAGCAGCCGCGGTAATTCCAGCTCCAAAAGTGTATATTTAAGTTGTTGCGGTTAAAAAGCTCGTAGTTGGATTTTGGGCTCGGGCCGTCGGTCCGTCGCAAGGCGTGTACTGGCGTGCCCGGCCTCACCTTCGGTTCACCGTCGGTGCTCTTGACTGAGTGTTGGCGGCGGCCGGAACGTTTACTTTGAAAAAATTAGAGTGTTCAAAGCAGGCGGTTCGCCTGAATAATGGTGCATGGAATAATGGAATAGGACCTCGGTTCTATTTTGTTGGTTTTCGGAGCGCGAGGTAATGATTAAGAGGGACGGACGGGGGCATTCGTACTGTGCCGCTAGAGGTGAAATTCTTGGATCGGCGCAAGACGAACAACTGCGAAAGCATTTGCCAAGAATGTTTTCTTTAATCAAGAGCGAAAGTCAGAGGTTCGAAGACGATCAGATACCGTCCTAGTTCTGACTATAAACGATGCCAACTAGCGATCGGGGGGCGTTACTTTGACGACCTCTCCGGCAGCTTTCGGGAAACCAAAGTCTTTGGGTTCCGGGGGAAGTATGGTTGCAAAGCTGAAACTTAAAGGAATTGACGGAAGGGCACCACCAGGAGTGGAGCCTGCGGCTTAATTT
>NC_135246.1:3047289-3049789 GCF_947623445.1 Clavelina lepadiformis
GTTCCATGCGTACATACTCACAAAAACACACACACACATACATACATACATACATACATACATACATACATACATACATACAAGCATGGAAGATTGAATTGCTATTTATTTGCATTTTTCCTCTAGCGACCGTAATGTGTTTCTTTTTTGTCGCTAGTTGGCGCCCTCGGACTACCGTAATTTCCACAACGCGTCCGTTTTGCCATCGCATTCTTCCCTGCGGCACTGCTTGCTCACAAATTTTTTTCTTTTCAGTATATATGAGCGAAGCAAACATTTACCTGGAGCATCAGCCTTCCGCTATTATTATTATTCCGCTTAAACCTATTCCTACTGCAATGTTCAATGATCAACTCAATTCCCGACGAAAGACGGTCTATTCTGAGTTACCCAAAACGGTGACTGGCAGGTGAGTGCATTTGATATATTTCTTTAGCGTTTGGACGTGTGTGATTCAATATATTTTGTATGACACTCTGTTACATTGGCGTAATTGAGCTCTTCAATTTAATTTAATTTAATTTTATTTTATAATTTAACAATAACTTTAATTGATAAATACGTTGTCATTGCCTTGCATTGACTCACGTAGCTTTGCAATGCTGCTTGACGATTATTTGATGATTTTGTTGTATGACATATATTGTTATGATTATATCGATTAAAATTGTGCACTTTGACACTGTATGGCATTAGATTAATTTTATAGACTTTTGACTTCGAAATTTTTTCAAGTCGATTCACACCAAAAAAATGTTAAGTCCAAACGCCCAGGTCGCGCGGATAGCCCTCACCCGCCGCGGATTTTCCCAAGTCGGAAGAGCTTTAGCCGCGAGTCGGTGTTTGGACTTTAACTTTTTGTTGGTGTGATGAGACTTGAACATTTTTTAGAGTCCAAACGACCAGGTCGCGCGCATAGCTTTCACCTGGCGCGGATTTTCCGAACTCGGGAGAGCATCACGCGCGGGTCGGTGTTTTGGACTCTGAAAATTTTTCCCATCCACTCCAAAAAAATGTTAGAGTCCAAACGCCCAGGCCGCGCATATTCTCTTGACCGAGCGCGGATTTTTCGACCTCGGAAAAGTTTTTGCCGCGGGTCGATGTTTGGACTCTGAAATTTTTTCAAGTCTCGACAAAAAGTTAAAGTCCAAACGTTGGGAAATATTTTCAGAGTCCAAACGTTCGAGTTGCGCGCAGTGCCCGGCCGGGGCGCGGTTCGGCGGCCACGGCAAGCGGCCACGCACCTTCCCAAACTCCAAATCCGGCCGCGAGGTCGCGCGATCCCGAGGCCGTTCTGGGGTACCATGGCGATGCAGGATTCTGTGACTACTATGAGGGAGCAGGCAGTCGTGTGAGCGAATGCGCGCGCGAGTGCGAATCGAAGCAGAATCGATCTCGGTTGGCGTCGGGCACGATGGGCAGATGTAATGCTGTTCGCGCGGTCGCCCATGCTTAGCCGGGGTTTTGAGCGGTCTGTCGGATCCAGTGGCAAGCTATCGGCGTGCCTCGGCGCGAGTATTGCACTCGAATCGCCGGGCAGCGTCCGGAATCGACGGTTTTCGGAGCTCGTGCAAGCCGCGAGCGTAGTGTTTGAGTAGCGATGTACACGGAGAACGTGTGAAAAGAAACGCGGGGCGCCCGTCGTCCCGCAGCAGCCTCGTTTGCTGCGAATAGCTACCTGGTTGATCCTGCCAGTAGTCATATGCTTGTCTCAAAGATTAAGCCATGCAAGTGTAAGTACGAGCTCTCGTACAGTGAAACTGCGAATGGCTCATTAAATCAGTTATGGTTCATTTGATCGTACGTGTTACTTGGATAACTGTGGTAATTCTAGAGCTAATACATGCGAAAAGCGCCGACTCACGGAGGCGTGCATTTATCAGACCAAAAACCGACCGGGCCTCGGCCCGTGCTCGTTGGTGACTCTGGATAACTTTGCGGATCGCACGGTCTTGCACCGGCGACAAATCATTCAAGTGTCTGCCCTATCAACTTTCGTCGGTACGGTATCTGCCTACCGAGGTTCTTACGGGTGACGGGGAATCAGGGTTCGATTCCGGAGAGGGAGCCTGAGAAACGGCTACCACTTCCAAGGAAGGCAGCAGGCGCGCAAATTACCCATTCCCGACGCGGGGAGGTAGTGACGAAAAATAACAATGCAGGACTCTAACGAGGCCCTGTAATTGGAATGAGTACACTCTAAAACTTTTAACGAGTATCCATTGGAGGGCAAGTCTGGTGCCAGCAGCCGCGGTAATTCCAGCTCCAAAAGTGTATATTTAAGTTGTTGCGGTTAAAAAGCTCGTAGTTGGATTTTGGGCTCGGGCCGTCGGTCCGTCGCAAGGCGTGTACTGGCGTGCCCGGCCTCACCTTCGGTTCACCGTCGGTGCTCTTGACTGAGTGTTGGCGGCGGCCGGAACGTTTACTTTGAAAAAATTAGAGTGTTCAAAGCAGGCGGTTCGCCTGAATAATGGTGCATGGAATAATGGAATAGGACCTC
>NC_135246.1:3087289-3089789 GCF_947623445.1 Clavelina lepadiformis
TGCATTTGATATATTTCTTTAGCGTTTGGACGTGTGTGATTCAATATATTTTGTATGACACTCTGTTACATTGGCGTAATTGAGCTCTTCAATTTAATTTAATTTAATTTTATTTTATAATTTAACAATAACTTTAATTGATAAATACGTTGTCATTGCCTTGCGTTGACTCACGTAGCTTTGCAATGCTGCTTGACGATTATTTGATGATTTTGTTGTATGACATATATTGTTATGATTATATCGATTAAAATTGTGCACTTTGACACTGTATGGCATTAGATTAATTTTATAGACTTTTGACTTCGAAATTTTTTCAAGTCGATTCACACCAAAAAAATGTTAAGTCCAAACGCCCAGGTCGCGCGGATAGCCCTCACCCGCCGCGGATTTTCCCAAGTCGGAAGAGCTTTAGCCGCGAGTCGGTGTTTGGACTTTAACTTTTTGTTGGTGTGATGAGACTTGAACATTTTTTAGAGTCCAAACGACCAGGTCGCGCGCATAGCTTTCACCTGGCGCGGATTTTCCGAACTCGGGAGAGCATCACGCGCGGGTCGGTGTTTTGGACTCTGAAAATTTTTCCCATCCACTCCAAAAAATGTTAGAGTCCAAACGCCCAGGCCGCGCATATTCTCTTGACCGAGCGCGGATTTTTCGACCTCGGAAAAGTTTTTGCCGCGGGTCGATGTTTGGACTCTGAAATTTTTTCAAGTCTCGACAAAAAGTTAAAGTCCAAACGTTGGGAAATATTTTCAGAGTCCAAACGTTCGAGTTGCGCGCAGTGCCCGGCCGGGGCGCGGTTCGGCGGCCACGGCAAGCGGCCACGCACCTTCCCAAACTCCAAATCCGGCCGCGAGGTCGCGCGATCCCGAGGCCGTTCTGGGGTACCATGGCGATGCAGGATTCTGTGACTACTATGAGGGAGCAGGCAGTCGTGTGAGCGAATGCGCGCGCGAGTGCGAATCGAAGCAGAATCGATCTCGGTTGGCGTCGGGCACGATGGGCAGATGTAATGCTGTTCGCGCGGTCGCCCATGCTTAGCCGGGGTTTTGAGCGGTCTGTCGGATCCAGTGGCAAGCTATCGGCGTGCCTCGGCGCGAGTATTGCACTCGAATCGCCGGGCAGCGTCCGGAATCGACGGTTTTCGGAGCTCGTGCAAGCCGCGAGCGTAGTGTTTGAGTAGCGATGTACACGGAGAACGTGTGAAAAGAAACGCGGGGCGCCCGTCGTCCCGCAGCAGCCTCGTTTGCTGCGAATAGCTACCTGGTTGATCCTGCCAGTAGTCATATGCTTGTCTCAAAGATTAAGCCATGCAAGTGTAAGTACGAGCTCTCGTACAGTGAAACTGCGAATGGCTCATTAAATCAGTTATGGTTCATTTGATCGTACGTGTTACTTGGATAACTGTGGTAATTCTAGAGCTAATACATGCGAAAAGCGCCGACTCACGGAGGCGTGCATTTATCAGACCAAAAACCGACCGGGCCTCGGCCCGTGCTCGTTGGTGACTCTGGATAACTTTGCGGATCGCACGGTCTTGCACCGGCGACAAATCATTCAAGTGTCTGCCCTATCAACTTTCGTCGGTACGGTATCTGCCTACCGAGGTTCTTACGGGTGACGGGGAATCAGGGTTCGATTCCGGAGAGGGAGCCTGAGAAACGGCTACCACTTCCAAGGAAGGCAGCAGGCGCGCAAATTACCCATTCCCGACGCGGGGAGGTAGTGACGAAAAATAACAATGCAGGACTCTAACGAGGCCCTGTAATTGGAATGAGTACACTCTAAAACTTTTAACGAGTATCCATTGGAGGGCAAGTCTGGTGCCAGCAGCCGCGGTAATTCCAGCTCCAAAAGTGTATATTTAAGTTGTTGCGGTTAAAAAGCTCGTAGTTGGATTTTGGGCTCGGGCCGTCGGTCCGTCGCAAGGCGTGTACTGGCGTGCCCGGCCTCACCTTCGGTTCACCGTCGGTGCTCTTGACTGAGTGTTGGCGGCGGCCGGAACGTTTACTTTGAAAAAATTAGAGTGTTCAAAGCAGGCGGTTCGCCTGAATAATGGTGCATGGAATAATGGAATAGGACCTCGGTTCTATTTTGTTGGTTTTCGGAGCGCGAGGTAATGATTAAGAGGGACGGACGGGGGCATTCGTACTGTGCCGCTAGAGGTGAAATTCTTGGATCGGCGCAAGACGAACAACTGCGAAAGCATTTGCCAAGAATGTTTTCTTTAATCAAGAGCGAAAGTCAGAGGTTCGAAGACGATCAGATACCGTCCTAGTTCTGACTATAAACGATGCCAACTAGCGATCGGGGGGCGTTACTTTGACGACCTCTCCGGCAGCTTTCGGGAAACCAAAGTCTTTGGGTTCCGGGGGAAGTATGGTTGCAAAGCTGAAACTTAAAGGAATTGACGGAAGGGCACCACCAGGAGTGGAGCCTGCGGCTTAATTTGACTCAACACGGGAAATCTCACCCGGCCCGGACACAGTGAGGATTGACA
>NC_135246.1:3094789-3097289 GCF_947623445.1 Clavelina lepadiformis
TTCGTTCCATGCGTACATACTCACAAAAACACACACACACATACATACATACATACATACATACATACATACATACATACATACAAGCATGGAAGATTGAATTGCTATTTATTTGCATTTTTCCTCTAGCGACCGTAATGTGTTTCTTTTTTGTCGCTAGTTGGCGCCCTCGGACTACCGTAATTTCCACAACGCGTCCGTTTTGCCATCGCATTCTTCCCTGCGGCACTGCTTGCTCACAAATTTTTTTCTTTTCAGTATATATGAGCGAAGCAAACATTTACCTGGAGCATCAGCCTTCCGCTATTATTATTATTCCGCTTAAACCTATTCCTACTGCAATGTTCAATGATCAACTCAATTCCCGACGAAAGACGGTCTATTCTGAGTTACCCAAAACGGTGACTGGCAGGTGAGTGCATTTGATATATTTCTTTAGCGTTTGGACGTGTGTGATTCAATATATTTTGTATGACACTCTGTTACATTGGCGTAATTGAGCTCTTCAATTTAATTTAATTTAATTTTATTTTATAATTTAACAATAACTTTAATTGATAAATACGTTGTCATTGCCTTGCATTGACTCACGTAGCTTTGCAATGCTGCTTGACGATTATTTGATGATTTTGTTGTATGACATATATTGTTATGATTATATCGATTAAAATTGTGCACTTTGACACTGTATGGCATTAGATTAATTTTATAGACTTTTGACTTCGAAATTTTTTCAAGTCGATTCACACCAAAAAAATGTTAAGTCCAAACGCCCAGGTCGCGCGGATAGCCCTCACCCGCCGCGGATTTTCCCAAGTCGGAAGAGCTTTAGCCGCGAGTCGGTGTTTGGACTTTAACTTTTTGTTGGTGTGATGAGACTTGAACATTTTTTAGAGTCCAAACGACCAGGTCGCGCGCATAGCTTTCACCTGGCGCGGATTTTCCGAACTCGGGAGAGCATCACGCGCGGGTCGGTGTTTTGGACTCTGAAAATTTTTCCCATCCACTCCAAAAAATGTTAGAGTCCAAACGCCCAGGCCGCGCATATTCTCTTGACCGAGCGCGGATTTTTCGACCTCGGAAAAGTTTTTGCCGCGGGTCGATGTTTGGACTCTGAAATTTTTTCAAGTCTCGACAAAAAGTTAAAGTCCAAACGTTGGGAAATATTTTCAGAGTCCAAACGTTCGAGTTGCGCGCAGTGCCCGGCCGGGGCGCGGTTCGGCGGCCACGGCAAGCGGCCACGCACCTTCCCAAACTCCAAATCCGGCCGCGAGGTCGCGCGATCCCGAGGCCGTTCTGGGGTACCATGGCGATGCAGGATTCTGTGACTACTATGAGGGAGCAGGCAGTCGTGTGAGCGAATGCGCGCGCGAGTGCGAATCGAAGCAGAATCGATCTCGGTTGGCGTCGGGCACGATGGGCAGATGTAATGCTGTTCGCGCGGTCGCCCATGCTTAGCCGGGGTTTTGAGCGGTCTGTCGGATCCAGTGGCAAGCTATCGGCGTGCCTCGGCGCGAGTATTGCACTCGAATCGCCGGGCAGCGTCCGGAATCGACGGTTTTCGGAGCTCGTGCAAGCCGCGAGCGTAGTGTTTGAGTAGCGATGTACACGGAGAACGTGTGAAAAGAAACGCGGGGCGCCCGTCGTCCCGCAGCAGCCTCGTTTGCTGCGAATAGCTACCTGGTTGATCCTGCCAGTAGTCATATGCTTGTCTCAAAGATTAAGCCATGCAAGTGTAAGTACGAGCTCTCGTACAGTGAAACTGCGAATGGCTCATTAAATCAGTTATGGTTCATTTGATCGTACGTGTTACTTGGATAACTGTGGTAATTCTAGAGCTAATACATGCGAAAAGCGCCGACTCACGGAGGCGTGCATTTATCAGACCAAAAACCGACCGGGCCTCGGCCCGTGCTCGTTGGTGACTCTGGATAACTTTGCGGATCGCACGGTCTTGCACCGGCGACAAATCATTCAAGTGTCTGCCCTATCAACTTTCGTCGGTACGGTATCTGCCTACCGAGGTTCTTACGGGTGACGGGGAATCAGGGTTCGATTCCGGAGAGGGAGCCTGAGAAACGGCTACCACTTCCAAGGAAGGCAGCAGGCGCGCAAATTACCCATTCCCGACGCGGGGAGGTAGTGACGAAAAATAACAATGCAGGACTCTAACGAGGCCCTGTAATTGGAATGAGTACACTCTAAAACTTTTAACGAGTATCCATTGGAGGGCAAGTCTGGTGCCAGCAGCCGCGGTAATTCCAGCTCCAAAAGTGTATATTTAAGTTGTTGCGGTTAAAAAGCTCGTAGTTGGATTTTGGGCTCGGGCCGTCGGTCCGTCGCAAGGCGTGTACTGGCGTGCCCGGCCTCACCTTCGGTTCACCGTCGGTGCTCTTGACTGAGTGTTGGCGGCGGCCGGAACGTTTACTTTGAAAAAATTAGAGTGTTCAAAGCAGGCGGTTCGCCTGAATAATGGTGCATGGAATAATGGAATAGGACC